>NC_062219.1:125631300-125638390 GCF_902686445.1 Sciurus carolinensis
CGGGGTGGGGGGTCCGAGAGATAGGGTGCGCAGGGAGGTTCGTGACCCAGGCCAGGCTCGGCTCCGCCCGGTCCCAGGGAGTGTCCTTGCGTCCCTGGGGAGAGAGCCAGGCCTGCCTGTGCACCTGGCTGGAGGCGGTGGGCGGTGGGGGCCCGGGAGGCGAGCTCCAGGCCTGGAGGGGCGCAAGGAGACCGGGGAGCCCAGGGCCGGGCCTGCGCGGCGGGGACAGGGACAGGGACACCTGCCCTCCGCCGCCACGCCACGCCACGCCACGCGGGGCCGGGGAGATGTGGGAGGGGGAGGTCGGGAGGCGGCAGTGCCGGTGTCGGTGGTGGGGCGCCCAGAAGAGTGGGTGTGGGAGCCGTGCGCAAAAGCCTACAGCACCCGGTATTCCCCGGCGGTCTCCCATCCAAGTACTAACCAGGCCCGACCCTGCTTAGCTTTCGAGATCAGACGAGACCGGGAGCGTTCAGGATAGTACGGCCGTAGACGGCGGAGGTCGCCCGGGAGCGCCCCAAGAGCCTGCTCCGGGTCCCACCGCCCCCGCTGCAGCCGCTCTGAGGGCAGGGGAGGGGCAGGGGAGGGGCAGGGGGAGGGGCAGGGGGAGGGCGACGGCGGGAAGGGGGAGCGGGCCAGGGCGGGAGGGGGCCTGGACCGTGGGCGGGGACCTCCCTCGCGCGCCCCGCCCCGGCCCCGCTTACCTGGCTCACACACTCGGACACTGGGGTGCCAGGGTCCTGGGCGAGGGGCCGGATCCCCGCCTCGGGGGCTGGCCAGATCCAGCCCTCGGCCTGGGGTGGCCTGGGACCCGGGGGCTGGGGCCGCCTCCCGTCCGCCCGCCCCTCTCCACCTGGCTTCGCCAGCGGGAGCCCCAGAGCTTGAACAGAGACCCTGGAGTTGGGTCTCATTCTGGTGGGAGGCAAGAACCCAATAGGGTGGAGCACCTGTGGCAGAGCCGGGCAGTGACATGGTCAGACAGAGGTGCCCTGCAGCAGAGCAAGGAGGGTGAAGGCAGGACAGAGGGCAAGTAGCTGGAGCCTTGGCCAGGCGGCAGGATGGAGCTCTGGACAGGTGGAGTCTAAGTGGGCTAGGACCAGCCTACCAATGGTTGCTTTTGGGGTTGGGGTGCCAGAGGACTGCTGCTGAGATTAGGTCCATGGTTAAGTGAGGGGTCTTGGGGAGTGGCAGGTTTGCAACAGGAAAAAATTGCCACTGTTTGGTAGAGATGATGGGACCACATGGAGGAGGGGGAGGATCCCAGGCCAGCCTGGGAGGACTGGAGGACAAGAGGATGATGGAAGGACCAGATGGGGAGGGAGATGGCAGGTGTTCTCGGGGCAGTAGTGCCCATCCAGTAGGGACCCTGAAAAGACGGAGAGGGAGAGGTGTTAAGGAGGGAGAAGCCGGGCAGGGGTGAAAGGGAGGGAGACCTCCATGAGCAGCTCTGTGCATCTGGGAAAAACAACCATGGCAGAGCTTGAGCTGGCCATGCTCCCTGCAGTACGCCTTCTTCTTCAGGGTGCCTGGCCTCCACGATGCTGTGCCACCTCCAGTTCCCAGGTGAGACAGCACGGGCTTCAAGCAAGGGGATAACTTGACTTTCCAGGATAGGACCCTGGGCGACCTACAATCTGTGTTCCTGTCTCTGGTCTGTCTTTCTCCTCGAGGAGATGGGGCTGGGCTCTGAAGGATGGGCAGAAGGCCTGGGATTTTCTGGGGATTCTGCTGTCCTAGCAGGGGCTCTGCTGTGTGTGCACTGTGGAAGGAAGTAAATAATTAAGATCAGAACCATAATCAATCAAATTGAGAATAAAAAAATAAAGGATTGATAAAGAGGCAACTTTTGATAAGATAAAATTGATAATCCCTTAGGCAATCTAACCAAAAGACAAATAGAGAAGTCCCAAAGTCAATAAAAGTAAAGATGGAAAAGGAGAAATTATTAAGGACATCATAGAAATCCAGCAGATCATTGGGGACTTTGAAAATTTATATTAAAAAAACTGGAAAACCTAGGAGAAATGGATCCATTTCTAGACACATACAACCTGCCAGATTTGAATCAAGAGGACAAAGGAAATCAAAAGAAACCACCAACTTGCAATGGGATAGAAGCAGTAACAAGAAGCCTTTCCACAAGGAAAAACCCAGGACCAATTGGAAAGTAAGCAGAATTTTATCAGAGTTTTGAAGAATTAAGCCCAGTGCTCCTCAAATTATTTCATGAACCAGAAAGACATGGGAGACTTCCAAATTCATTCTATGTAGCCAGAGCCACACTTATACCAAAATAGGGTAAGAAAACATCAAGAAAGGAAAACCATTGACCAATATTCCTAATGAACTTAGATGCAAAATCCTTAATAAAGTATTAGCACAGCATATTTAACAACGAATTAAGAATACTGTATACTATTACCAAGTTGTTGTAATCCCAGGGTTGTCACAATGGTTTAACATAAAATACCAATAAATGTAATTCATCACAAAAATGGAATTAAGAACAAAAATTACATAGTCGCCTCAAAATATGCAGAGAAACCCTTCAGCAAAATTCAGCATCCAATCATTAAAAACACCCTGAGAACCTAGGCACAGAAGGAACCTCCCTCAACATCAAAAAGTCTATATTCAACTAAACCAAAGCCAACCTCATAGTAAAATGGGGAAAAACTGAAAGATTTCTTTTCAAATCTAGAACAAGACAAGGATTTCAGTTCTCACCACTCCATTTAAATATAGTGCTAGGAATTCTATCCAAAGCAGGGAGGCAAGAGAAGAAAAGAAAAGGGTTAAAAATAGGCAAGGAAGATATCAAATTGTCACAGCTTGCAGAAGACAATTGGAGCTGAAGTTGAAGAAGTTCAGCAAAGTATCCATTTCCAAAATCAACATAAAAAATCTACAGCTTTTTGTTTACCAAAAATGAATCTGCTAAGAAAATAGGAAAATTGTCCCATTAACAGTTCACTACAAAAAAGAAAGAGAGAAAGAAAGAAAAAGAGAGAAAGAGGGAATAATTGGGAATAAATATCATCAAGGTGAATGATCTCAATATTTAAAGCTGCAGAACAGTGAGGAAAGCAATTGAAGAAGACACAAGAAGATGGAAAGTCCTGTCATGTTCAGAGACAGGCATAACTGGTATTGTTAAAATGTTCATACTACCAAAACAATGTACAGATTCAAGGCAATCCCCATCAAAATACAAATGACATTCTCCACAGAACTAGAGAAAAAACCCTAAGCCTCATTTGAACAAATAAAGGACCCCAATAGCCAAAACAATTCCAAGTTGAAAAAGCACTGCTGCAGGCCCCACCATACCTGATTCAAATTACCCTACAGCCCTGTGCAATAAATCTACTTAGTACTGGTCTAGAAACGGGCATGCACACCAATGGCCCAGAATAGAAATATGCAGACAACCCATACGTCAACAGTCATCTGATCCTTGACACAGGTTCCACAAGCAGGCATTGGAGAAAAGGAAGTCTTTGTAATCAGTGGTGCTGGGAAACAGGCTATCCACATGTAGAAACATGAGTCTAGACCTGTATCTCTCACTCTGCACCAGAATCAACCCCAAATGGATCCAAGACCTCAGAATTAGACCAGGAGCTATGAACCAAGGAAACAAAGGGTCAACCCTGCAGCTTTAAGGCACACACACAACTTTCTCAGGGGGACACCTGAAGTGCAGAAAATGCTGCCAAGAGTCAATAAATGGGATGGCTTCAAATCAAAAGCTTCTGCACCGCAAAGAAATAATTGAGACTGTGAATAGAGAAGGTGAAAGATGAGAAAAATCTTTGCTAGCTGCACTTCTGACAGAAGAGTAATATCTACACAGTATAGAGTACTTAAATCTTAACACCAAAAAACCCCAATGAGCCATTAATACCTGGGAAAATGAATTCAACACTTCTCAAAAGAAGAAATATAGACAGCTGGTAAATATATAAAAAATAGTTGAACATCATTATTAAATATGGAAATGCAAGTCAAAACCACACTGAAATTCCTTCTTACTCCAATTAGGAAGGCAGTAAACAAGAATCCAAGCGATAACTGGCCTCAGTGGTGCATGCCTGTAGTCCCAGCAGCTGGGGAGGCTGAGCCTGGGGACTCTAAGGTACTAAGTGAAGCCCTGTCTCTAAATGAAGTACAAATAAGACTGGGGATGAGCTCACTGGCTGAGTACCCTGGAGTTCAATTGCAGGTAAACACCCTTAAAAAAAAAAGAAACAGCGGGCCAAGATGGCGGACTAGAGGGCGGCTGCATTTTACGCTGCTCCAGGACGCAAGATTCAAAAGAGGAGATAGTGAGAGACTTGGGACCAACTCAAAGCTGCCGGGTGAGTCTCTCCTGTTGGGGAGGCGTCCCGGATGGGGCGGTAGCCCCGGAACGCAGGGAATTTGTGAAGTGGAGTTGCTCGGCGAGACGCCCCTCCCCCCGCTGGATCGGTAAACACGGACAACTGGGATCATCGTAGAGGAGGCGGCTCAGCATAGCGCTTGGACTCGAGCAGCCGCTGGGGCTCCGGGTGGCTGCCTGGGGAGGAGCTGCGTGGCGAGCTGTTTGGACCCAGAGTGACCACTTCCGAACACCGGGGGTTGCCCGGAGGAGGAGGAGAGGCCCGGCGGGTCGCTTGGGTCTAGGAGTGACTGCATCAGAGCCACGGGCGGTTGCCAGAGGAGGAGCTGCGTGGTGAGCTGTTTGAACTCAGAGTGGGCGCTCCTGAGCGCCGGGGGACTGCCCGGAGGAAGAGGAGGAGCGCTGCGGGACGCTTGGTCTGGGAGTGACTGCATCAGAACCACAGGCGGTTGCCAGAAGAGGAGCTGCGTGGTAAACTGTTTGAACCCAGAGTGAGCGCTCCTGAGTGCCGGGAGGTTGCCCGGAGGAGGAGGAGCGGGCGTGTTGTTTGACCTGGGAGTGACTGCATCAGAGCTGCGGGCGGTTGCCAAAGGAGGAGCTGCGTGACGAGCTGTTTGAACTCAGAGCAGCTGCTCCAGAACACTGGTGGCCTGCCTGGAGGAGGAGAGTGGTGGGACGCTTAGCCTGGGAGTGACTGCATCAGAACCACAGGCGGTTGCCAGAGGAGGAGGCGAGTGGTGAGCTGATTGGACTAAAAGCGACCGCTCCTGAACACCGGTGGCCTGCCTGGAGGAGGAGCGTGGTGAGTCACCTGGTCTCGGAGCCACCGTTCCTGAACACCTGGGGGGCTACCCCAAGGAGGAGGAGGAGGAACAGGGCGGGTCACTTGGACTTGGAGTGACTGCCTAGGGCTACGGGTGGTTGGCGGGAGGAGGAGTCCCGAAGTGAGTTGTTTGGATTCCTAGTGACTGCTTCGGAAACCGGGCGGCTGTCCGGAGGAGGAGGTGTGTGGCGGGTCTCTGTGTCTCCGAGCTATTGTACGGGGCTCCAGGTGGTGGCTCAGGGGAGGGGCTGCATAGCCAGGCGATTGGTGCAGAGCAGGGTCCCAGGAGCTAGGTGGCTTCTTGCTGGAAGAGCCGCACAGAGACACGCCTAGGGGCGGAGCGAAGTTTCCAGGGCGGCAGGCAGATTCTCTGGGAGAGGCAGCCTAAGGAGACTCGCCTGCGAAGGGTGAGGCTCCCAGGCCCAGGACGTAGGTCCAGGCCCTTGGGATCGTTGCAGAAGAAGACAGCCCAGCCCAGGTGGTAGTTGTAGATTGAGGGGAACCTCTAGGAGGGCAACTGACTAGCGAGACGTCCCCACCGAGTGACTCTTCCCGGCCGGGGGAGGTTTTCCCACAGGGACGGTAAAGCCAGAGACATAGGCACAAACAGCCCTTGCCTCAGCCCACAGTCTACTTCCCCATTGGATGACCATTGGTCAACAAGTGGAGGCACCTCCGCCCACTAGCAGGGAATATACGCCACCTGAGGGTTACCACACCTAGAGAGGCAGCTTCTTCGTGGAGCTCTGCATTATCAACCTCCTCCAAGACTTCAGGCTACTGAAGGATAAGAGGGGATATACTAGCAATCTTCAGGGACATTATAAGTTGATAGAGGAAATCTGCAATATCTTAATGACCCACTGATCCCTGAACAATATGAGAAAACAAGGGAAGAAAATGCCCCAAACAAATCTAGATGTTACATCAATAAAATCCAACGACAGCATGGCAGAAGAAATGACAGAAAGGGAGTTCAGAATGTACATAATTAAAATGATTAGGGAAGCAAACGATGAGATGAAAGAGCAAATGCAGGCATTGAACGATCGCACCAATCGACAGTTAACAGAGCAAATTCAGGAAGCAAAAGATCATTTCAATAAAGAGTTAGAGATATTGAAAAAAAACCAAACAGAAATCCTTGAAATGAAGGAAACAATAAACCAAATTAAGAACTCCATAGAAAGCATAACCAATAGGATAGAACAGCTGGAAGACAGAACTTCAGATATTGAAGACAAATATTTAACCTCGAAAACAAAGTTGAACAAACAGAGAAGATGGTGAGAAATCATGAACAGAATCTCCAAGAACTATGGGATATCATGAAAAGGCCAAATTTGAGAATTATTGGGATTGAGGAAGGCTTAGAGAAACAAACCAAAGGAATGAACAATCTATTTGAAGAAATAATTATCAGAAAATTTCCCAAATCTGAAGAATGAAATGGAAAATCAAGTCCAAGAGGCTTATAGGACTCCAAATACACAAAATTACAACAGACCCACACCAAGGCACATTATAATGAAAATACCTAACATACAAAATAAAGACAGAATTTTAAAGGCTGTGAGAGAAAAGAACCAAATTACATTCAGGGGGAAGCCAATACGGATATCAGCAGATTTTTCAATCCAGACCCTAAAAGCTAGAAGGGCCTGGAACAACATTTTTCAAGCTCTGAAAGAAAATGGATGCCAACCAAGAATCTTATACCCAGCAAAACTTACCTTCAAATTTGACGATGAAATAAGATCATTCCACGATAAACAAAAGCTAAAAGAATTTACAAAAAGAAAGCCAGCATTACAGAACATTCTCAGCAAAATATTTCATGAGGAAGATAAAACAAAGAAGCAAATCGCAAAGGGAGGAATTACCTAAGG
>NC_062219.1:125638490-125663490 GCF_902686445.1 Sciurus carolinensis
GAAAATTCACACCTGTACTTGGGATTCTTGCCTGATGGTCATGCCAGTCACTATACAATCTGGGAAGATACAAATCTGCCAACACAAGGCTATCCGAATAAGCTTCAGTCCGTGACTGAAGAAACCACGAGTGGAGGGACAGAATGTCCAGCATTCCAGCTGCTCACCTATTACACTCTTGATTGGCCAGAGGAACTTGGGAATGAACTACCCCATAGGAGGACTACCCCATACCATAGGAGGACTACTCCATACCACTTTGGGCAGCTCCCATCTACCAAAACCAGTCCCAGTCCCAGCCAAAGCTGTTTGGAACATCTTTCAAACAGTCTCCCTTCCCACTCTTAAGATGCAGTCTCAAAACACTGCACACTCACTATTTCCTGGCTGGAAGCCCGGGTGTCTTGCATTCTCCCTATGGATTCTCTCTTATCTATGGAGCAGAGGAACCTGGGTTTACCCAGGATTGGAGTGGAAGTCTTGAAAGGGATCCGAAGAATGGTAGGCTCCAGAGATAAAGACTGGATCAGTGTGGAAACCAAACTTTTCTTACCTGTCATATGTTGGATTGGTCAGTTCTCACCCAAGACCACCTGATTGTAAAGGTCCTGCCCTCTGAGTCTGAATCCACTAAGTCTACTCTCCAAGTGACAGTAGATGATATCAAATCCAGAATGAATGAGGCCAGAATGAGTTGAGATTGACAGGTTCTTGAGTGCATTTTCTTTACTTTTATTTTAAGGTGTTTTAGAATAGAGTACAGTTAGCAGCTTTTTTAAAGGCAAGGTTTCCCTAAAGAAGGGCGATCTAGCCCGGACAGTAGGATATTTAAATTTAGCCTTGTATATAGCAAGATATTAATTAATGTTTATAGGCATACATGTTATTGATATAATTACAACTAAAAATGTTCTTTTAATGTTTCTGATTTACTATCTTCTGAGAAGGCAGTTAGAGCATTGAACTGAGAAGCATTGCACTCATGTTCAGTACAAATAAAATGTAAGGTGCTGGTGTAATTTTAACTCTTCTAGTATTTACACTAAATAATAAAAAAACAGTTGGGACTCATTATAATCACAAAACCCAATATATCTACAATATTATTATCACAGTGTGGGAAGATGCAAATGTAAATATAAAATTACTAATGAGAAATATATGTGTATTGGGAAGTAATTCATTGCATTTGAAGCCTCTAGCACAACTCAGTTAAGAGCAGTTATATTTCATTTTGAGAGCTATGGCTCCTCTGACCTCAGGGAGCTAAAGAACTTGACCCTGCATTTCATGTAAGAGATGAAGAATATACTTCTTAACCAATATTTCTCCACAAAACCAAAAGCAGATAGAGTAGGGAGATCAGACAAGGCAGGGTCCAAAAGGAGATGGTTGTTTCCCACCGGATGCTGGACAGATCAATTCCCATTTCAGATGTCGGACAACACAAAAAGGAAGATAGAGTCCCAGGAGCTGGAGGACACATGTCAACAGATCTTTCTGTAGCCTTGACTCTAAACTTAAATAAAATCAGTACCAATCAGGCAACTGCTGTTTTCCAGAGAATATCCTCACAACATGCGACAGAATCCTGCTTTCCACTTATAATGGGAAAATGAGTTATTTCACTGAGTAAGTCACTCCAAAGCTTATTACATCATGATTGGGCTGGTTTGCTGGGCTTCTCTGGGTTTTTATGGTGGAGGTAGTTAGCTGATGACTGCTCAGCTATCATCAGCATACACAGCACCTTGATTCTCTGCTTTGATATCTCCTCCTCTTTGTATTTTGGATACGTCAGGGTTGGGAAAGCAAAAGAAATGAAGACCTATTGAGCATACTTACCAGACTATGTACTTTCATGGTTACAGCTTCTATGAGTCATAGAAAATAAAGAAATATCAGATCCAAGGATTTAGAGTCAGAGTCTTCATTTAAAGAGCTGAAGATGAAAAACACATTACCTAGTTTAGAGATAGAGAATGAAGGATTGCTGACATTTTGGCACTCAGTATCATTCTACCTTTTCTTATACATGAAACTTGCATAACATTTGAAGGAAAGGAACATGTTCAAAGCCCCACAACTATTAAGCAAATCAGGTAGAATACAGAGTCAACTCTGCATGAGTCCAAATCCCAGAGTTCCACCAGACTAATAATACAAGCAGTTTAACTATTCTTATTTTCTTAGATTCTGCATAAAGACATACCAAAAAACAGGATCTGTGTCTATATTGTGTTTTCACCAATGTGAATAATATCCTCAAGAGTATGCTTCTGAAGTTTCTAAAAGGAACTGGAATAAATTTGAGGTCTGAATTTTAAAAATCAATGATCAAAAATACATTTTTAATTTCTCTCCATATGAGAATGTGAAAATACTATAATGCATCCCACAGGCATAGAGATAAAGAATTCTAAGTAACATTAAAAACAGAAGCCTGATATATGGATTTTACATGAGATTATGTGGTAATAGTTAACATGAAATGAATCCGACACTTGAATATAAGAGCTAAAACTCTAAAATTAAGAAGAAAACGATAACATACTCATGAATCAGAATTAGCATTGGGCTCTTAGTTATACTGAAAAAGGTTGGTGTGAAAAATAATACACTGGACTTGAAAAAACTTGTGTACAAAAATAACCTTATCGTGAAGTGAAGACAAAATTATGAGGGTTTTCTTCTGTTTTCAAAGAACGATTTTTTTTTATTGTAAACAAATGGGATACATGTTGTTTCTCTGTTTGCACATGGCGTAAAGGCATACCATTTGTGTAATCATAAATTTACATAGGGTAATGTTGTTTGATTCATTCTGTTATTTTTCCCTTCCCCCCCACCCCTCCCACCCCTCTTTTCCCTCTATACAGTCCTTCCTTCCTCCATTCTTGCACCCATCCCTAACCCTAACTTTAACCCTAACACTAACCCCTCCCACCCCCCATTATGTGTCATCATCCACTTATTAGCGATATCATTCGTCCTTTGGTTTTTTGAGATTGGCTTATCTCACTTAGCATGATATTCTCCAATTTCATCCATTTGCCTGCAAATGCCATAATTTTATCATTCTTTATGGCTGAGTAATATTCCATTGTATATATATCACAGTTTTCTTTATCCATTCATCAATTGAAGGACATCTAGGTTGGTTCCCCAATCTGGCTATTTTGAATTGAGCAGCTATGAACATTGATGTGGCTGTATCTCTGTAGTATGCTAATTTTAAGTCCTTTGGTTATAGGCCAAGGAGTGGGATAGCTGGGTCAAATGGTGGTTCCATTCCATGTTTCTAAGGAATCTCCACACTGCTTTCCAGAGTGGCTGAACTAATTTGCAGCCCCACCAGCAATGTATGAGTGTACCTTTCTCCCCACAACCTCGCCAACACCTATTGTTGCTTGTATTCTTGATAATCGCCATTCTAATTGGGGTGAGATGGAATTTTAGGGTGGTTTTGATTTGCATTTCTCTTATTACTAAAGATGGTGAACATTTTTCCATATGTTTGTTGATTGCTTGTAGATCTTTTTCTGTGAGTGTCTGTTCATTTCCTTAGCCCATTTGTTGATTGGATTATTTGCATTCTTGGTGTAGAGTTTTTGAGTTCTTTATAGATTCTGGAGATTAGTGCTCTATCTAAAGTATGATTGGCAAAGATTTTCCTCCCACTCTGTAGGCTCTTTCTTCACATTGCTGATAGTTTCCTTTGCTGAGACAAATCTTTTTAGTTTGAATCTATCCCAGTTATTGATTCTTGCTTTTATTTCTTGTGCTATGGGAGTCCTGTTGAGGAAGTCTGGTCCTAAGCTGACATGTTGAAGATCTGGACCTACTTTTTCTTCTATAATCTGCAGGGTCTCTGGTCTGATTCCGAGGTCCTTAATCCATTTTGAGTTTAGTTTCATGCATGGTGAGAGATAGAGGTTTAGTTTCATTCTGTTGCATATGGATTTCCAGTTTTCCCAGCACCATTTGTGAAGAGGCTATCTTTTCTCCATTGCAAATTTTTGGCCCCTTTGTCTAGTATGAGAAAATTGTATTTATTTGGGTTTGTGTCCGTGTCCTCTATTCTGTACCACTGATCTACCTTTCTATTTTGGTACCAATACCATACCATTTTTTTACTATTGCTTTGTAGTAGAGTTGAAGATCTGGTATTGCAATACCCCCTGCTTCGCTCTTTCTACTGAGGATTGCTTTAGCTATTCTTGGTTTCTTATTCTTCCAGATGAATTTCATAATTGCTTGCTCTATTTCTCTAAGTTACATCATTGGGATTTTAATTGGAATTGCATTGAATCTGTATAGCACTTTTAGTAGTATGGCCATTTTGACAATATTAATTCTTCCTATCAAGAACATGGGAGATCTTTCCATCTTCTAAGGTTTTCTTTAATTTCTTCTTTAGTGTTCTGTAGTTCTCATTGTAGAGGTCTTTCACCTCTTTTGTGAGATTGATTCCCAAGTATTTCATTTTTTTCAAGGCTATGTGAATGGGGTAGGTTTCCTAATTATTCTTTCCAAAGATTCATCACTTATGTATAAAATGCCTTAGATTTATGAGCATTGATCTTATATCCTGCTACTTTACTGAATTCACTTATGAGATCTAAAAGTTTCCTGGTGGAATTTCCTGGTTCCTGTAGGATATAATCATGTCATCAGTGAACAGGGATAGTCTGAGTTCTTTCAAAGAACGGACCTTGACCCTGCTTTTCAATTTGGCTTGCAGTCTGTCAATCCTCCTTATTGAGAAGCTGATGGGAGCCCACAGGCCCAAACAATTCTCCTTTTAAATGCACCCTTCATAATTAACCCAAGAGAAGGAACCAAACACAGAAAAGCTCTATACATCCCAGAGACCCCTAATTATTCGAGCTGTTCAACCAATGGGAGTCCTAAGTCTAGATGACTTTATACCACTTGGCATGTATAAATCGCCCCCCTGCAGTTCTTATTTGTCTTTGCTCTGCCCTTGAATAAACACTATGTTAATTTTTGGCAGTATTCTTTTGTTCCTGTTGTCTATCCAATTGCAACAGTTTTCTATTATTTGAACAAAAATTTCTAACATTTGCAAAAAAACACCCTAAGGTGGATGAAAAGGAAAAGAACAAATGTCAAGTGTACAGAAAATTGAAAATTCCTTTCCTCTTTGATTCAAAAGTAAAATTATCTAATCACTGTGCAAAGCACCTTGGTGGTTTCTCAACAAAATAAGGAATTACTAGATGAATCAGCACTTACCTCTACAAATATACCAAAAATACCTGAAAATGTGTTCAGACTGTAATTCATACATGAATATTTATAGCCAAACTATTCATAAGAGCCAAAATATAAAAACAATACAAGGCAATTGGAATAAAGGAAACCTGTGTGTTCCTATAATAGAATTTTATTCAGCAATGTTATCTTTGCATTACTGGGAACTGAACCGTAGGCCTCACACATGTTAGGCAGGCACTTTACCTCTGAGTTAAATTGCAGGCATATTCAGCAATAATATTTCATCAGAGTACTAAAATATTATGATGAAGATGTACTTGGAAACCTTAAGCTAACTGAAAGAATCAGAGAAAATGCCATGTGTTTTATAAATAAAATTATATGTAATTTCCTGAATAAGTAAACTCATAGAGCAAAAAAAACCGATTAGTCATTGCCAAGAGCTGTGTGAAAGAAGAAGCGAAGGAACAACTGCTAGTGGGCAGTAGTTGTTTTCCATCCCAAATAATTTCTAGAACTAAATATTGGTGATGGTATCCATGAAATACACTAAATGATAAAGAATTACACCCTTAAAGTGACTACAAAGGTAATTTTAATTTCATTCGTGCTTTGCCAGAATAAACAGATTGGATTCATTTTGGAATGCGTAAAGCAGCCAACGTCCCAGCCAGAAAAATAGGGAAATAAAAATTTAACTGATGACTGTCAAAACAACACTGATTTTTCATTATGAGCTCCACTTACCTTTACTTGAATATGTTGTGACTATATGTGCACAATCATCATTTTTTTGTTTTCCCTTCTATTTATAATTTGTGTTAAATGTATAAGAAAATGTGTCTATAGTATCAACAACTATTTTGCCAGTCGCCACTACAAATATCCATTTCTAATCTGGTTATTTCTCTTTCTTTCTCTCTCTCTCTCCCCCCCTCTCTGTTTTTCCCTTTTCTCTTTTTTAATTGTTTTCTAACACAGATTGAACCCAGGGATATTTTACTACTGCACTACATCCCCAGTCCTTTTATATGTTATTTTAATGCAGGGTCATGCTACATTGATTAGGCTGGCCTGGATTTATGATCCTCCCTGCCTTAACCTCCCCAGTCCTGGGATACAGGCAAGTGCCTGGCCATTTATCTGCTTTTGAAATGGTATCTAATGCCAGTCTTTTTATTTTTATTGCATATATTTCTTATTGGTAAATGAACTTTTATCACATCCTAATTAACATTCTTTGTTACTACTCTTAGGATTGTTGTTGTTTTATGAGTGAATAAAGATCCCACATGATCAACACCATCTTAGACCACTCCACCACACGTGCTCTGCTGGATCGCCTATGTCTTCACATGTAATATGAACGTGACCTCCCCTTGCTGAGAGTGTGCCCAGCCTCCCTGCTGACGAGTGTGCCCAGCCTCCGTGCCGACGATGTGTGCCCAGCCTCCCTGCTGACGAGTGTGCCCAGCCTCCCTGCTGACGAGTGTGCCCAGCCTCCCTGCTGAAGAGTGTGCTCAGCCTCCCTGCTGACGAGGAGTGTGCTCAGCCTCCCTGCTGACGAGGAGTGTGCTCAGCCTCCCTGCTGACGAGGAGTGTGCCCAGCCTCCCTGCTGACGAGTGTGCTCAGCCTCCCTGCTGACCAGGAGTGTGCCCAGCCTCCCTGCAGACGAGTGTGCTCAGCCTCTCACCGTCCTCTGGTCTCTGGCCACTCAGCACCCTCACTCCTGGGTTTGCTCTAGTTCAATGTTGGCGATCTCTCTTACCTGTGCTAGTGCAGAGGTCATGAATCTGACAATCTCTTACCTGTGCCAGTGCAGAAGTCCTGGGTTAGAGTTAGGGACAGGGCTTTTTTAAATAACAAACAACAACAAAATCCACCTACATCTCATATCCATGTTTTCAAATAGAAGAAGAAACTATGTAAAGGAACAGTCAGAAGTATGAGAAGGGAGTCACACGGCATTCATTGAAAGACAACATGAACCTGAGAAATAAGGACCTGAGCATAAAGTTCCCTCACATGTTGTTTACACATTGGTTATTTGAGAAGGTAATACGCAAAGATCTAATTTAGACAATTTATTATATATCTTTAATCCCAGCAATTTGGGAGGCTGAGGCCAGAGGATACAAGTACAACGCCAGCTAAGCAACTTTATTTTGTTTCCAGTTGTGCTCTCTTAAACTCTGATATCTGGCCAGGTGTGGTGGCACACTTCTTTAATCCCAGCAACATTGGAGGCTGAAGCAGGAGGATTGCAAGTTAGAGTTCAACCTCAGAAACTTAGCAAGGCCATAACAAACTTAGAGAACCCTATCTCAATATAAAAAGGGCTCAGGCTGTGGTCATGGTAAAGTGCCAATGGGTTAAATCACAAACACCCCCCAAAAAATCTAATACCTACAATTTTGTGAGAATGAATTATCCAACTGACATTTTTTTTTTGCAATGCTGGGGATTGAACCCAGGGCCTCAAGCACTCTATCAACTGAGCTATATTCCCAGCCCTCCAATTGACTTTTAAATTACAAAATCAGCACTCAGTTCTTAGCGAAAATATCTGACCTACACCATTTTTAGCCACCAATTTGAAGGTGATAACTCAAATTTGCAAGTCACAGATACCTGATACATAGTGTAAATAATCAAAGAACCGTACTCCTCTGAGACCAGAAAAAGTACATTTCTTTTAGTTCATTATCCAGCTCCATGAAGCCTAATTATAATAACATGGGTTCAATAACAAGTGAATGTTAATTTAGAAGTAAATAACAAATAAATTTGAAGTGTGTATCTGGCTTTGTGTATGTTTTTAATTAGATCCAAACTGTTACAGTAGTGATCAAGAAATGACATAAAGTAACCTTGACCTATCCCACAAGACCACCAATGAATGCTTCAATGTCTAAAAACAAAATGGAGCAACACAGTGGAATAAATGAAGTAGAAGGTAACACACAGGAGTGAATTCATTTAAGAAGGAAGTAGGCCAGGCATGGTGGTGTCTATCTATCACATCAGTAAATTGGGATGGTAAGGCCTGCCAAACAAAAGCCACGACCCCTGGTCACAATGGTGCATGCCTATGCTTCCAGCAGTTCAGGAGGCTAAGGCAGGGATTTCTCAAGTTTAAAGGCACTCTCAGAGATTTAGCATGTAAGTAAGCAACTTAGTGAGACCCTGTCTCAAAAATAAAACATAAGCTGGGCATGGTGGAACATGCCTGTAATCCCAGTGGCTTGGAAGGCTGAGCAAGAGGATTGCAGGTTCAAGCCCAGCCTCAACAATTTAGCAAGGGAATAAGCAACCTAGTGAGTTCCTATCTCAAAATAAAACGTGAAAGGCCTGGGGCTGTGGCTTGGTTGCTTGGCATCCCTGGTTTCAGTGCCTGGTACCAAATCCTGAAATATAAATTAATAAAAACACCAAAAGGGCTTAGGATGTGACTCAGTGGTGAAGTGCCCTGGGGTATAATCTCTTTTAGAAAAAATGAAAAAAGTACAAGGCCAATTGGGCAACTTAGCCAGAGATGATAGAGTTCAGTGATAGAGCACTCCTAGGTTTGATCTCCAGGACAAAGAAGAAAAAGAACAAGAAGAATGAAATAAAACTTATTTTATGACAGAGAAAAATATATACAACCATGGAAAATACATGAGAAACTATCTAAGGTAGGGAGAGAAGCACTAATTGACTAAACTAAGTTCCAAAGTAAAACTTAAAAAAAATAAATTAATCAGTACTGAGTTAGGTTGGTAGATATACAGAATTTATAAAAGAGAATTGCTCCTACATTCAACAAGAGAAAGCAGCAGGATAAACTGCAAATGAATGATGGTTTTTCCTCAGCCCATAGATGGACGGATTTCAGAAGGTGAAAAACTAATCTGCACTAAGCACATGGTAAGAGACACAATCCTCTACTGTTTCACTGCACCCTGAAACAACAATGTGAATTGGTCAATTCAACCAGTATTTTGAACCAAGCCAAATGTACCTGTGGGGTGGGTGCAGAAAATGTTAAACACTCGAGTCTGCAGAGTCCCAATTCTTTTATGTCTTTCTTCATGTACCCCAAAAATTGTGTCAAAGAGTATAAGGTAGAATCCTGAGAATGCTTCCCAATTGTGTGAAGTCTTTCTAGCTTTATTTTTGTGGCACTAGGGACATACATTCTATATATGCACTTTTGTATGCTGCTTTGAAGATCCATTAAGAAAGAAGAAAAGGGCTGGGGTAGTGGCTCAGTGATGCAGCACTTGCCTAGCATGCGTGAGGCACTGGGCTCTAGTCTTGACACCCACTATAACAATGAGTAAAATAAAGCTCTATCAACATCTAAAAATATATTTAAAAAAAAAAGAAGAAAATGTGCATTTCTATTGTCTTTTATAGTTTTGTTTTTAACTTTACTGGACTGATTTTTTTCTCCTCCATATTTCTGGACCAGCAATATGAATAGTTGAAATTGTGTTGCAGTTATTTTCTTTTCACCAGCTTCACTGGGCTGAACTTTCATGGATCTCTGTATGCTGTCATGCTGAAAGTCCCTCAAAGAATCATATCTTTAATGAATATATACTGAGTGACTTAGGGGCCATGCTTCTAATGGACACATTGCAGTGACACACTCACTACTAAGCACGATTTAAACTGAACCAACTCACAATCACCTATGAATAAATCACACTATTTTGGACCTTATAGGTTTTTCAGATGTGATGATAACCTGGATAAATGCAATTGAATGTTTTTTTTGGATGAATCCAAAATTTATCATTGGGCTGCTCATCATAAAATGACAAATTTCAGTGAAATACTAAAAAGTATGTCTGAGTAATTACATAGGGATCATATAAGATTGGATAAATATGATCTTATTTATTTTTTATGAGCATCAAAAATGTTACATCTTGTAAAACAGTCAAAGAGCTAAAACTTGCATAATGATATATATATATATATATATATATATCACACTGCAGAGGCACCCCCTCCTCCACCAAAGTCTTAATTAAGCTTCTCCAGAGGCCCTGACCATAATTCTTCTTAGACTATCAGCAAGAATTTCTGCAAAAGAGTTCAAATTTGATTAGACTTTCAATTTCCTGCAATTTTGAAAATTTTTTTGAAAAAGACTTTCAATTTTCAAGCAATTTACTCTGGTTTGCAATAAGTAAATTTGGCTGTGGGATTCAAGATGTTACTTCTGCTTTTGTGGTAAGTGTGTAAAAATCTTCAATAATCAAAAAAATTAGGCAGGGAGCACTCTATGCAAACTCAAAGAAGGCAAAAAAAAAAAAAACCACCTTTACATTGACTTCTGCAAACTGATCCTCCAACCACCCACCCCCCTGCACACTGGTATAAAGTTCTAAAAATTTCTGGACTCAGGGTCAAAAGGGAAGAATTTGATTTAAGCACCCCCCTCCCCACTGTACCACCTGCAGCCAATAAACCTGCTTCCTGCTAATTCCTCCGTGCCCAGCCTCATCTACCTACATCAATATATTTATATTAGTATATAATACTGAAAATCGTAAAGAAATACAACCAAAGATTTTGCTACCAAATCAACAGGTATCTACTCTTTGGAAATATCTCTTCTCTAAGTGCAATACAGTTGTATTTGCAAGTTTTCCATAACATCAAATTAGAACATGAAAGATCTGGAGGACATAAAGAATAGCAATTTTATCCTCAAAAGCAGTTGATGTGGCATGAATTGAATTTTTTATACTAATATATTTTAGCTTCTTTTGAGTTTTTACTTCTAGTTGGTGCCTTGTAAAGTTAGAGGCAAGGACAACTAAAAGTGGAATTTAAATTTTGCTGAGTACTGCTAAGAAAGAAGTACACAGAAATTTGGTTGAACCTCTCTACAACCAACACCAAATTACTGATGCAAACAGAGTCCCTTACATGGGGATGCAGCTCCAAACCATTGTAAGCCTTCACACTCATGTTTAGGGCTTTTTTCTTTCAAATTTAAAGCACTCATGCAGCTCATTTGTAAGAGGAGTCATATAGCTGATGGCTACCTTGTACTTGAGAAATTAGTGTCGCCCTCCCCATGGCTCAATTGAGAATCGGGAATCATGCAATGCAGCCCCTTAGTATTAACATCCACACAGGGGCTGGGTGTGTAGCTCAGTGGCACAGTGCTTGCCCAGCATGCACGAGGCCCTGGGTCCAACTCTTGGCACCACAAAAAATCATAAGACGAAATACAGAAAAACCTCAGATTGTTCACAGTGGTCAGTATCGCAGTCCCAATCCCTTTGTTAAAACCTCAGGTTGTTCACAGTGGTCAGTATCGCAGTCCCAATCCCTTTGTTAAAACCTCAGATGGTTCACAGTGGTCAGTATCGCAGTCCCAATCCCTTTGTTAAAACCTCAGGTTGTTCACAGTGGTCAGTATCGCAGTCCCAATCCCTTTTGGCCTTCACTCCTTTGCTTTCTCTTTACCCAGTTCCTCACATTTGCATTTGTTTACTTTGAACAAATCCTTACAAAACACAATTTTACCTCATGGTAAGTATGATGAGGAAAAAACAAAACTAAGACCCAACTATTCCCAGCACTCCTTACTTCATGAAGTCTAAAGTCAGAGACTTTGATGGGAGTCTTAGAAAACACCAACACCTACAAGCTAGAAAAACAGAGGCTGGGACCCATGATCTTGACCAGACCACACGCACTCAGTGCAGAGATGACAGGAAAACCAGCCCGCAAAGGCCGAGTTTTCAACTGAGTAGGAAAAAAAAGCTGAAAAAGTATCAGCCAATCTCCAAAATGTAAAACAAGAGTGATCAGGAAATGTCTAACAGCAGAAAACCTCCTTCTGTGAAAATCAGGGTGCTTAGTTCCAAATAATAAAATGTACCCCATTACGTTCATCAGGAAATTATGTTAAGGCAGAAGTTAGCAGATAAGCGAAAGCAAAGAGAATATCTTAGTGTCTAGCATGAAGGGACTAGTTCCTCAAGGAACACCACATATTTCACATCACAAGGAAGCTGGAATGAGGGAAAGAATCACAATACGCTTACGATCAGTCAGAATTTAAAAGCTGCCTGATCAAGTCGTTGCTTTTAAAAGTCAGTGAAGCTTCAATCATGTCTTCCAGAAGCTTCGTTCAATGTTTTGAAAACTGCCATCAATGTTGATCACATTATCCTGATGGAAATTTAATCACATAGAAAATGCAATTTACAATAATGTTTGATTCTCTACTAAGGCTAAAAACAAAGAACACACACTTAGTGGCATAAAATAACCAGAAATCTTTCTCTTACAGTTATGGATGACTTAAATAAAGATTTTCACTGTGAGTGACTGTGAATGGACTTATTTCAAAGTGACAGAAGGGCCATACTACCTCTAAAGACTCTAAGAGAGAATTACTTTTGTCATTTTCTCAAATCTGATGGTTTCTGGTATTCCTGAGCTTGTGGCCACAAATACTTCTCTTCTGTGTTGAGGGAGCCCTCAAACAAAGAAGACAGGTAAGTCCCTCTCATATGGAACAAGATAGCAAACTAGCCGGGAGCTACCCTCAAACCCCACAGGTCTGGGAACCCTATTACAGGATATGAGACCCTCCAATAGGCTTGTTCTTCCACACATTGTTTGCAAAGATTCATAAAAGTCAGTTCACTGCACAGAATGAGAGAGGAGGGTCTCTGGCTCTGCAGATCAGAACAGGTGGTAAAAGAGTCACAAAGGTGAGTTAGGGACAGGGCGTTGCAGGACATAACTGATGAAGTCCTGAAACAACAACAACAACAACAACAACAAAATTGGAGAGCACCACACCCCCATAAGCTCATTTGAGAGAATCAAATTCAGATGAAGAGCGGAGGACAGAGACCTCTCCAAAGAGATTTAACTGTATTTTCTTTTTACTAAATTGCTATTAATGTTTCCCACAACTATAGAGCCTGGATCACCCCGATTACTACTTTCTTTATTTTTTGAATGTTATAATTAACTTCCAACTACAATGATGTGGCACGCTGAATTTATCCCCACACTTATGCACTTACGATTTATCTTTTTCTCTGTATAAATGTGTATGTATGTGCATATATTTTCCCCACATTTCCAACTTCTGCCATGAAAATCTCTGTGGTATCACCTCCCTGAGATGCATTTTTGTCCTTTCAGGTCAGGACATCTAAGTGTTCCATTCCATATAGTTGGGAAAGATGGGACAATGGCAAGGCCCTCCTGATTTAGCTAATTATCAACTAGAGCTAAAGATCAAACGCAGTGCCTCTGGAGGACTTGATTCTTATTCTCTTCCTCATACATAGTGCTTTTTTTAAAAAGTAATCAGCAGGAATTTTATTTAAAAGGAGAGGAAATGATTCAGAGTCATACATGTGCTTCAGAAGGTCTGGAAGACTTACGGTGGTGGTTCTTATGCTCCTTACCACTGAGGCTCTGGATTACAGTCCATGTTGGGCATTGGTACCATACTTCCACTGGACGTGATTCATTGGTCAGGACTATTGTCCTTTCCCTGCCTCCAACAGGCTGGAAATGTGGGGACTGGATGAAATGGTTAGAATCATAGTTTTTAACACACTTAGCATAGACCCATCCAATAACAGGAGACATCCTATTGTGAAAGCAAGGAAGACCACCCTTCACCAAGCCATAAGAGGTGGCAAAATAATCCCCAGGAAGGAAATTGTAGTCATTCGTTAAGTTGGTTTTAAAAACACCTTAGTCAGTAATACATTACTGCACTAAGAAGAATGATGTAATGCAATTTTAATTTCTAGAGTTGTGACTGATTAAAGAAGTATAAAAAGTTGGATACAGTGGTGCATGCCCGTAATCCCAGTGGCTTGGGAGGCTGAGGCAGGAGGATTGCAAGTTCAAAGCCAACCTCAGCAACTTAGGCTCCAAGAGACTCAGCAAGACCCTGTCTCTAAATAAAATATTTTATAAAGAGCTGGGGTGTGATTCAGTGGCAAAGCATTCCTGGGTTCAATTTGTGATACGAAGGAGAGAGAGAGAGAAAGTGTAAAACAAAGATGGTAACCAGTGTCAAGGATGTAAACAGTTTAAAAGCAGCAGTGGGTTGGTCTATGGAAAACTCATCTAGGTTAATTAACTGCTGCTTTGAGGAAGTTTGTCTCCTGCTCTCCCACATATAAAAGGGAGACAAGAGTCCTATTTTAAGGTACCTATGGGAACTAACAAGAGTTTCAATACAGCTTTTAGTTTACCCAAAGGTCCACTTTAGTGGGTGACTGGGGTAATCCCCACAGGATAGATCCTTGAGCTGCTTGAAATGATGTGTTTTAATCAAGTCTTCATAAACAAAGGTTAGGACCTAACAAAAAGCAGACTTGGCACAGGGGAAAACATTCAAATGACAAGTAAATGTATGAATAAGCACCTAAACCAATATTAGAGAGGTTAACATTCAAGATGTTTATACCATTGTATACATAGCAGGAATATAAAAACAATGACAACTATTGCACGTGGATGAATAAAGGAACAAATACATAATGAAATGAATGAATACATGACTAACAGACTAAAAATATAAATATGTAAAGTGATTAGAATTGTCAAGCACTGCTTGTGGCCATGCAAATTTGTAAAGCTACTTGGAAATGCTTTTTTACTACTTACCGAGGCATGGCCTATGAACTGTCAATTCCACTCCTAGGTGGAAGGAGATACAGACAGAACCCATTCACTGGGGTCTTTCTCTTTGGAACTGTGCCGATTACCTTGTTCTTTCTTCCAAAATTATTTCTGCCTCCAAAGACACTGCCCCTCTACCCTCACACTGCCATCTTAGACTTGTTGCTTCTGAACTCCCTCTTCCTCGTTGTCCTTTCCCTCCCTAGCCCATTTATCCCACCAATACTTTTTTCACGAATATCCACTGCTACATACTCCACATCCACCGGTCTCACATCCTGCCCCATCCCTTTCCTGCCTGTCCGTGGATCACTGTGAGATCCCCTCCACTCAGACATCAACAGTGCAGAGTGGTCAGGGTTGGGCGTTAAATATGCAGGTTATTAGAAGTCGACTACATGACAATTAAGCTATTAAAAGGGGGATGCATCTAAAGCTGAGGTTAAAAAGGAAATCTCTCCTTAGAAAACTTGGAATGGAACCACCATTTGACCCAGCTATCCCACTCCTTGGCCTATACCCAAAGGACTTAAAATCAGCATATTACAGAGATACAGCCACATCAATGTTCATAGCTGCTCAATTCACAATAGCCAGATTGTGGAACCAACCTAGATGTCCTTCAATTGATGAATGGATAAAGAAACTGTGGTATATATATACAATGGAATATTACTCAGCCATAAAGAATGATAAAATTATGGCATTTGCAGGCAAACGGATGAAATTGGAGAATATCATGCTAAGTAAGATAAGCCAATCTCAAAAAACCAAAGGACGAATGATATCGCTAATAAGTGGATGATGACACATAATGGGGGGTGGGAGGGGTTAGTGTTAGGGTTAGAGTTAGGGTTAGGGAGGGGGGCAAGAATGGAGGAAGGAAGGACTGTATAGAGGGAAAAGAGGGGTGGGAGGGGTAGGGGGGGAAGGGAAAAAAATAACAGAATGAATCAAACATCATTAGCCTATGTAAATTTATGATTACACAAATGGTATGCCTTTACGCCATGTACAAACAGAGAAACAACATGTATCCCATTTGTTTACAATAATAAAAAAAGAAATCTACAGAATTCAACATAATAAAGGGTCTAAGATTCATTAGTTAATTATCAATCTCAATAATTTGGAAGAGGCAATTCCATAAAAGGAGAATAAAGGAAAGAACACCCTAAGTAAAAGTTAAAGTTTCAAGACCTACAAAATGTACATATCCATAGAGTATCATATATTGGTGCTTTCAAAGACAAATTAAATTGAAACAGATATGGTAAATTTGAGACATAGTAATCTGTATTAATTATATATAATGGTAACGTATATGTATATGTACAAAACATGCCTCATTTAATGATGGGTAAACAATGCAAGAAATGCACTCTAAAGTGATTTTTTTTTTTTCATTTCACAAATGCCATAGTGAATACTGATACCTAGATTTTTATATTACCAAATGCTTAGCTTACAAGTTTTTTTGGTTTTTGTTTCTCTTTCTTTCTTTGAGGTTTTTTGTTTGTTTGTTTTGGTTTTAGTTTGTTTATTTGGTACTGGGGATTGAACTCAGGAACATTGAACTACTGAGTCAAATCCCCAGCCCTATTTTGTATTTTATTTAGACACAGGGTCTCCCTGAGTTGCCTAGCACCTCTCTTTTGCTGCGAATGGCTTTGAACTCTTAGCCTCCTGAGTTACTGGGATTAATGGTGGGTGCCACCCGGCCTAGCTTAGGCTACATGTTATAGTTACATGAAGTTCATCACTGACCAAAGGATCGTTATGCCACACATTGCTATATGCTATGAAGTTTTATAAATCACATATACCTCATAATAATATGAATAAACAGATCTGCATAACTAAGACAGAACTTTTACAAAAAGACTTGCCATGAAGAAAATGATGAAGTACACAGTTTGCACTGCTGTGCGGAAATAGAAAAATGACATCCTTTCCAAAGAAAACTTCTGGGACAAGGGGATATTTGTTGAAAAAAAATTATATGCTTTCTAAATATCAGATATAAATAATTATCAGAAGTAATATACACTTCAATATAAAAATAAAATATAGCTGGGAATGGTGGCACACACTTGTAACCCCAATGACTTGGGAGGCAAAGGTAGAAGGATCAAGAGTTCGAAGCCAGGGGCTGGGAAGGTAGCTCAGTCAGTAGAGTGCTTACTTTGTAAGTACAAGGCCCTGGGTTCGAACCCCAGCACCAAAAAAAAAAAAAAAAAAAAAAAAAAAGAATTATTTGGGCTGGGGATATAACTCAGTTGGTAGAGTGCTTGCTTCGAAAGCACAAGGCCCTGGGTTCGATCCCCAGCACTGCAAAAAAAAAAAAAAAAAGAGTTCGGAGCCAGTCTCAGCAATTTAGCAAGACTCTGCCCACCTTGAATAACACCCTGTCTCAAAATAAAATATTAAAAGGCCTGGAAATATGGCTATGGCTTAAGGGTCAACCACCCCTAGGTTCAACCCCTGATATATGTATCTGTCAAAAGTTACTATAAAAAGGGATTTAAGCCAGGCTCAGTGGCACATGCCTGTAACCCCAGCAGCTTGGGAGGCTGAGGCAGGAGGATTGTGAGTTCAAAGCTAACCTCAGCAAAAGCAAGGTGCTATGCAACTCAGTGAGACAGGGTCTCACTGAAAAAAACACACTAAATAAAACACAAAATAGGGTTGGTGATGTGGCTCAGTGGCGAGGTGCCCTTGAGTTCAATTCCCAGTACCAAAAAAAAAGGGATTTATAGTGTGAATGTCACAGTACATGCCTTTAATATCGATTTGGGAGGCGAAGGCAGGAAGATTAAAATTTCAAGGTCAGCTTGGGCAACTTACTGACAACCTGTCTCAACATAAGATTGAAGAAATGGCTGGAGATGTGGCTCAGTGAAATGGCACCATTGGTTTCAATCTCAAGAGTCACAGAACAGGAGGGCTACTTCTTTTCAAAAAGTTACACAAAACATGTTAAAAATTCACAAATGGGAGAACATTAAAATAGAAATTTTATTCATAAATGATACCATCAAAATGTACAAAGAAAAGTGACAGGGTGGGAGAACTAATGACCTCACACATAACTTTTAATAAAAAAGGAAATGATAGAGAAACCAAGAGAAAAGCAGGCAAGAGATTTAAATAACCACTTTATATAAGAGAAATGTTCAAAAATCAAAAAATCTCAACATGTTAACAAATTAGAGAAATAAGAAAATAACATCAGATACAAAAAAAATTACACAGTATTGATGAAGACATGAAACAAATTCTCAAGAACTAAAGATAGAGTGTAAATTGCTGTTATCTATTTGGAAAAACTGTTCACCTATTTAATATATACGGAGCTCCTCAACCAGTAGCATAGACCTATAGACATTACTGTTATTGTGAACCATGATGGAATATAGTTACATGATAGCATAAGGCTACAGCTATATTGGTCCATACAGTTGAAATCTGGGGGCTAGGAGGAAAAGAGGAGGTACATTCAAAATGAAATAAAAACTACAGTTTGAGAAAATTTGGTATCCAGGGTCCAGATACATTTTTTGGTTTTATCACATTCAGTTAAACTAACAGTACAAAATACCACACAATAATTATATAGAAGTGACATCTTTGTGATACATCACATGTATAGAGACGATCAAGGGAAAAATGTAGAACTTATCACAAAATAAAAATTTACAGAAGGACATAAAATGTGTGTAAATAAAACTCATCATTACAAAGACAACCATTTTACCTCAATTTAATCTCTAATATTTCCCCATCAGAATTTTAACCTGTTTTTCTTTTAATAAAAGAAGGAATGAAAACAAATATTTTTTTCTAAAATTTATCTGGGAAGTAAAATATGTAAGATACCCCCCAAGCCTCTAATTTAGAAGACCAAATGGTTATTGTTATATGACAATAATGTATATTATGAAACCATATTGTAATAAAGAACAATGAATGACAACATGAATCAGATCTGAATCCATCTGTATGTAGATTTTGGTATTATCAAGAGCAATAGAAAGGCCTACCTAAATCCAACCACATGAAAAGTAACTGATGTGAACGGATGAAACTATCCAATCTAATGTTAGAACTCGGGACTGCAGTTACAGTTCACTGTAGAGTGTGTGCTCACAATGTGCAAGGTTCTGGGTTCAAACAGCAGCACAATAAAAGCCAGATGTTAAAGGGGGGATGATGTTAACAATAAAGAAGAATGTTAAAATTCTGGACTCTCCCTCCAGCTATGAATATGGTTAATAAAAAGTTACTTGTGCTATGAGTATCTCTTTGACAAAATCAGAAATGAGGAGAGGCTTACATACAATTTAGAAAACATCTACCTTCAATGAGCAGGAAAAGCTGGGGCACACTGGGCATTTGTTCTGAATTGAGTAAAGGACCACATTTCAGACCAAATCTCCAAGAGCCAGCATCAGCCTCAGTGAAGAGAAATGTGTGAGAAGTGACAGACAAGTACTAAGCCACAGAAAGTGTGGTTTCCTGTGGCCGTGAAAGTCTTTCCAGGGTTTCATCAGCTGGGATTAAGGCAGAGAAGTAGCCAAATATCAAATGTGTCAGTTTATCTTGAGAAGCATTCTGGCTGCATATTTTCCCAGCTGCTGTTGCAGGCAGACAGAGCCTCTCCCTACCTTGCACTTCGGGTGTAACAGGGGCACACACAGTAAACCACTCATAGCCTGAGTGAGTCCTCCTCAGCTGTGACCCACCCTGCTCACCCCCCCAGGAATACCTCCAGGACTGCCAACTGCTCCTCCTAGGGGTTGGTGCACTGAGTGTCTCAACTTTAACATATTTTGTGCAAGTTACTATGTCCTGAAATTCTAACCTCTAGAAGCAAAGTGGGCCAAAAAATTGTTTACCAGCACTTTCATGGACTATGAGACCCAGCAGTAGTGCAAAAAATGGGTTAGAAACCACAGATCCCTATTAATTCCAAAGAAATCTTTACAGAACGCTCCTACTCTGGCTACCCCACATAAACTTGGCTCAGGGAGTTAATGATCAGTCAAATAGATTTCCTGCAGCCTGTACAGTGCTGTTAGAAAGGCCATTGTAAAAATCTGAGAGCAGTGTGGTGGCACATGCCTGTGATCCCAGAGGCTCAGGAGGCTGAGGTAGGAAGATTTTGAGTTCAAAGCCAGTCTCAGCAACTTAGCAAGGCTCTAAGCAACTTAGTGAGACCCTGTCTGAAAATAATACATAAAAAGGATGGGGATGTAGCTCAGTGGTAAGCACCCCTGGGTCCAACTCCTAGTACCAAACCAAATATCTGAAGGATAATAGGTACTCCAGAATATATAATAAGTAAAAATGTTGGTGACAATATAAATTTAATAAAGATATTTTTGAAAAAAGTTTTAAGTTTCTCCAAAAGCTCAAAATAAAGCTGCCATATAATCCACTAATAATAGTGCTAGGTAGCAGGGTATGGTTGCACATGCCTGTACTCCCAGTGGCGTAGGAGGATGAGACGGGAGGATCTCAGGTTCAAGACCAAACTCAGCAACTTGGCAAGGTCCTAAGCAACTCAGTGAGACCCTGTATCAAAAAGAGGCAGGGCCTGAGGATGCAGTACAGTGGTAACCTGGGATACAGCACAGTGGTAACCTGGGGATACAGCACAGAGGTAACCTGGGGATGCAGCACAGTGGTAACCTGGGGATACAGCACAGTGGTAACCTGGGGATACAGCACAGTGGTAAAATGCCTGTGGGTTAATCTCCACCCCTAAATAAAAAAATCATCAATAAATGATAATATTGGGTATAAAATGCCAGACAATTCAGTAATGATAATTCTGGGTCTATATCTAAAGGAATTGGAGTCCTTTTGTCAAAGAAATCACTGCACTTACATTTTAATTTTAATTGTAGCTTTACTCACACTCTCTAACAAAAGGAAACCAATGAAGTGCCTTTTTTCTCTTTTTCTGGTTTTATTATTTTTTTTGGTGGTGCTGGGGATTAGGACCCAGGGCCTTGTGTATGTAAGGCAAACATTTCTACCAACTGAGCTATATCCCCAGCCCATGAAATGCTTTTTAGATGAAAGGTATACAGTAGACTCCTTCCAGCTGTGGAGCATCCTACTACCCTGCTAGAGGTTACACACTTGTAATTCAAACTGTTCCTTAGAGGGCAAGACTCGGATACTGAAAGACATTGGTATCTGTGGGCACCTTGTGTCAGACTGTCCTAAAACTCAGAACTAGGTAAAGATGGGAGGCTGGAATGAGAATACACAGTAAATTCTTTAATGGGAAATCCTAACTTAGACATTGTGATAACTGAAACCAGAGTTTGAGCTCAAACTACATTCACTGCTTCACTGCTTTCTGGATTATTGATTCAATCCAAACAGATATTGGAAGTGTTAAGGCTATAGGCTAAAATCTATGTAAAACAGGTATAAAAAAGTATCAGTTATTGGCATGGCCTGTGACCTTCTAAGATACTGTATACTTTAGCCCTTGTGATTGAACTTGCCTATAATTCAAGTCCCACTTTTATTTTCCTGCTACACCACAACAAAGGAGTTTGCTGAAATGTTTGTAATGTTTCTACAGGTCATTTTAATAAAGTGGTTTTATTATGAAAACAAAACTCAACTGAGGACCATTGAAGGGTTATGGAACATAATACTCCTACAAGACAGTCCCCCAAGAAAAATGGAGGGACAATGTGACTTGGGAGGAGAAGGGGAAATCAGACAAACATTAACCCTCTCCTAGTACATCCTTTCCCAGTAACAACTGGTCTCCAGGGAAAAAGCAAACTGTCATCCCTTCCAGGGTTCACCTCCAGCATCTCCACCAAAAGCAAACATTTACCCCTTCCCAACCACAATGGGTCTTGACTGGAAGAGGTAAATATGAAATGCTAGACCTGGACTCGTTACTCCCACTGCAGGTGAGTCCTGGGAAGAGAAAGGCAGATAGTGAAGCTCTAGGTAACAAGGGGTCCCAGAGCCGTGAGCTTTCCCAGGAACAACGAGTTTCAAAGTTTTAACAACTGCCTTCCTGAGTTAATATTCTAACCTTCACAACTAAGTCCCTGACTGTCCAAAGGGCACATCCACAGTCTCCAATGATGAATTCACTCCCACCGTAAACTATAAAACCCGCATTCCTTCTGTGACCCAGGGAACATTTCCATACACAGAAAATGAGCCCTCCTGTGCCTAATCAATTGACTTTCCTGCAGAATAAAGGAAAGTTGCCGATCTGAGGTTTGCTTTTGTCTCTGGTCTGTGTCATTTGTGCACCATGTGCCAACACCCATCACTTTAAAAAAAAATCCTTAATTGGGGTACATTAACTATACTATCCTATTTAGAAGAGAGTCTTTTTTTTTTTTTTTTTTTTTGTCACCTAATTTTTCCCTGCTTTCTTCTCATGGAAAAGTTCACAAGGATAAAACAAAATCTCTTTAAAATGCCATCCAGTTCTTGGAGAAAAAAATTACAAATAATGCATTCACTTGAAATGAAACATGAGGAAAAATAATTGACAATGTTGAAACTGAAGTTTTTAGATGAGACTAAATTCCCCACTTCACCAATTTTGTCTGGATTCTTGAAAAATTTTGAAGAAAAAAATCCAGAATAACAAAAGGGAAGAGTAAACACAGTAGGATTTATTCAAGTAAGAGAGCTAGAACTCCAGGGAGCACAATAGCAGAAAACCGTGTGTTGGTGTGCCAGCTTAGGAGTTTATATATGGTTTTGGGCAGAGCCTGAAGCAAAATCTACTTAAATTAGGTTTTGAAAAAGGCATCCTGGCTACCATCTGGGTTCACTTCCATCCTTTCTGTGGCCCATCTTCCCTCCTGTAACTTCCATCTGGGTTCACCCAAGGGACGAAGGAGTTGGTGTTCCCAAAAGAGAGCCTCAAAGTCTTACTACATTTCAAATAGGCCTTAATGGTGCTCATTAATGTATCTACCGGTTAGCCTGCAGGTGTGGTCGAATGGGGTCCGTTATCCTGACTGCCTGGTCATTTTACTATCTATTCTACTTTATCCTCATTCAATGTAAAGAGGGAACCCTGGCATTGGAAATGTGAAGAGAGTGCTCAAAATTTAGGGATTGACTCTCAGACCTATGAAGAGCTAAGCTGGAGTTCTGGATTTCAGGATTTGGGTTCTGGATTTGAGACACTGCTTCCCCTACATTTACAAAGCTCAGAAGGCATAAGGATCGCGAGTTCAAACCAGCCTTAGCAACTTAATGAGGCCCTAAGCAACTCAGCAAGAACCTGTCTCCAAAAGGGCTGGCGATGTGGATCGGTGGATAAACGCACCTGGGTTAAATTCCTGATTTTAAAGGAAAAAAAAAAAAAGTCCTCGTGGGGAACAAGAACGGGGTCTGCTGGGAACCACAGCTGCTCTCGTGCAGGAGGCACACGTGGAGCTGGAGTGCTCTGCTGATACCCGGTCTTGACCACACAGTGTGGCAACATGCTGGGCACGCCGGCACCCACGCAGGGATTCAGGAAGGGGCTGCTCGGTACCGGGATAGCGGAGAGAGCCGGGGATCCCGACTGCCGGCCTACGCTCCCCGAGACTGAGGAAACTGGAGGCTGAGTCTCCCGAGCGAGGCCTCCGGCCACCACGCTCTGCGAGGCCATGAGGAGTCCCAGGCCACCATTTCCTGTCCCACTACTTCTGGCCCCGGCTTCGAGCAGCCTCCCTACCCAGTCTCACGATGCCTACGCACACTTACCATTTCCAGGCATTCAGGGTGTTTGGTGTCCTCCCTGTGGTTTTTCAGCACCTGCACAGCACAGAAATGGGGGCTTCTGATCTAGGGCAGGAGCCTGCAAAGGGATTCGAAGAATGGCGGCCCCAGACACCGGGAGCAGAGGGTGCGGAAGCCCGCCCTCCTCCCTGGCCGAGTGTGGATTGGACCTTCTCACAGGAGAGACGACGGGAAGGGCTGCAGGCACCGCCTCCGGGCCGAGCCTGTGGACCTCCTGTTTGAGTGACAGCGAACTGCCCCCACCCAGGAGCAAGCGAGTCAGGGCGACGGGTTCCTGGTGCTCCGTTTTTTGTTGTTACCTGACTAGGATCAGACCTATGGTCACTCACCGCAAGGCCCCATCACGAGATACACGTAAAAATTCTCGGGGCAGGGCCTCAAATCCTCCTGCGATGCTTTCCAGTAACTGATATTACAGGCGTGCATCACAGCCCTGGGAAATTTTTTTCTTTTTAGTTGCTGTGAATTACATAAATTGTCTCAGAATGGAGTTATTTAAGGCAGAATTTCCGCCCAATAGTAGGATCTAGCACAGACAAAAGTGCGTTTACATTTATCACTGTACATACAGTTAAGTCAATTTGTGAATCTATATGTCTATATTTTTATAAATGGAAATGATATCACAATTACTTTAAAATTTTATTTGACTTTTCTGTTCTCTGGTCTTATGAGAAAAGAGCTTGAACTTTAAACTCATAAGCAATTCCCTGAGGCATTGATGTCCCCACCCCCCAAAAATAGTGGGGCACATTTTAAATTTACATTAAAAATGAAAAGGCACAGGTTAAATCAATTGTAGTAACGTAAACCACTATATCCAGGATGTTATAATGGCAATATGAATATGGATTTACTAATGAATATATATATGTTGGAACTTCATTTTAAAATTCATTTCTTACTTGAAGTCTCAGGCACATCTCAGCTCAACCACAGTCACATTCCATGTTTGAGAGCTATGAATTTCCACACCTCAGCAAGGTGAAAGGCATGGACCACTCATTTAAATGTCACAGGTGATGGACTACACTTCAGAACAATACTCTCCTCAGGACAAAGGAACGAGAGAGACAGAGCACATTGAGAGAACTGGCATCTCCAACCCAAAAGCATACAACAGTGGACACTGTTCTGCAGGAGATGTGGGGCACAGATCCATTCCCATTTGAGCTATCACCCTGTAAACAAATAGAATTTGTGTCCCAGGAGGTGGAGGATGCCAGGGCTTCAGATCTGTCAGTTGCCCAGACTCTAGAGCACGAATCCATTCAAGAAACAATT